>NC_053154.1:40491822-40494322 GCF_016835505.1 Polypterus senegalus
TATATGTATATATGTTTATATATGTGTGTGTATGTGTATATATATATATATATGTATGTATTTGTGTGTATATATGTGTGTGTGTATGTATGTATATGTGTGTATATATGTGTATATATGTGTGTGTATATATGTAGATATATATGTATGTATATATATATGACAACAACACTCATCACTCACAACAGTGACAAAACAATTACATTGACAATCAGGTTACGTTATTTTCAAAATGTTTCCTTTTCTTTTCATTGCTTCTTTAACACACTACTCTCTCCATCTTGGCTTGGTATTTTAACTAGTATATATATATATATATATGTGTATATGTGTGTGTGTATATATGTATGTATGTATATACCTGTATATGTGTATATATATATATATATATATATATATATATATATATATATATGTATATATATATATATATATATATATATATATATATATATATATATATATATATATATATATATATATATATATATATATATATATATATATATATGTGTGTGTATATATATATATATATATATATATATGTATATATATATATATATATATGTATATATATATATATATATGTATATATATATATATATATATATATATATGTATATATATATATGTATATATATATATATATATATATATATATATATATATATATGTATATATATATATATATATATATATATATATATATATATATATATATATATATATATATATATATATATATATATATATATATATATATATATATATATATATATATATATATGTGTATATATATATATATATATATATATATACACATACATATACTGTATATATATATATATATATATATATATATATATATATATATATATATATACACTCACCTAAAAGATTATTATAAACACCTGTTTAATTTCTCATTAATGCAATTATCTAATCAACCAATCACATGGCAGTTGCTTCAATGCATTTAGGGGTGTGGTCCTGGTCAAGACAATCTGCTGAACTCCAAACTGAATGTCAGAATGGGAAAGAAAGGTGATTTATGCAATTTTGAGCGTGGCATGGTTGTTGGTGCCAGATGGGCCGGTCTGAGTATTTCACAATCTGCTCAGTTACTGGGATTTTCACGCACAACCATTTCTAGGGTTTACAAAAAATAGTGTGAAAAGGGAAAAACATACAGTATGCGGCAGTCCTGTGGGCGAAAATGCCTTGTTGATGCTAGAGGTCAGAGGAGAATGGGCCGACTGATTCAAGCTGATAGAAGAGCAACTTTGACTGAAATAACCACTCGTTACAACCAAGGTATGCAGCAAAGCATTTGTGAAGCCACAACACGCACAACCTTGAGGCGGATGGGCTACAACAGCAGAAGACCCCACCGGGTACCACTCATCTCCACTACAAATAGGAAAAAGAGTCTACAATTTGCACAAGCTCACCAAAATTGGACAGTTGAAGACTGGAAAAATGTTGCCTGGTCTGATGAGTCTCGATTTCTGTTGAGACATTCAAATGGTAGAGTCAGAATTTGGCGTAAACAGAATGAGAACATGGATCCATCATGCCTTGTTACCACTGTTCAGGCTGGTGGTGGTGGTGTAATGGTGTGGGGGATGTTTTCTTGGCACACTTTAGGCCCCTTAGTGCCAATTGGGCATCGTTTAAATGCCACAGGCTGTCAAGTGTTGTAAGCACACAACCGGTTTCATCGATAAAATCACATCCAGCTTTTGACAGTTTAAACATTCATAAACATCTAAGTGTCCACTACTGAAATCGTCACCTATGAATCTAAGATGTTTAAGAGGCATTGGTGGTTGTCCAAAGGTGTAAAATATTTGGCCATTTCGGTACACTTGAAAGCTTATAACCTAACAATTCAGCAGCAGCCATCAACTCACATGCAGATGCATAGGTGAAGGGCTTAAGCATTTCACTCTTAAGAGTGCTCCTGTGTAGTATAATTATCTCCTGTACCATCAGTCCACACCTTGAACCTGTCCCAGTCATTCAATACATAAGACACAATGTTCCTCCGGATATCAAGTGTGAGCCTGATATGGCTGTGCAATATGTACCAAAGAGAATGGAAAAGGTAGGTGCCATCTCCGGGCATGGAAACCACTCGGTAAGTGACAGTTGTTTGATCGGTGGCGATCACCTCGATAGACATGTTAATGCGGGTACGGTTGGAATGATAAAGAAAATTGGTATCTGAACAATGTACAGTAAGTCTAAAATACCTACACAATAACTATAATCGTAATAAATGAACAATAAAACAGCGGAGAAGCCGTGGATTAAATAAAAAGGCTGTAGTTATCAGCAGGGAGACGTGAATCCCGTGGCGAAGCAAGGAAGGGAACGTAGAGACAGCCTTATATAGGAAGGCAGCCAACAACGTGGGAGGCATTGGGATGGGGGACCCAACGCCGCCTCACATGGTGTCCGAGCTGCAGGCTATGGATGTATATATGTACGTAAGTAG